>NC_052322.1:20742566-20747566 GCF_016432855.1 Salvelinus namaycush
TTTTTTCAGAAAGAAAGAGAAAATAAAGAACACAGAATTAGCAGAATCAGCCAGACAGCCAGCCAGCCAGACAGCCAGCCAGAGAGGAGGAGGTCTGAACAGCCACAGCCACATTGCCCAGTATGTAGGCCTAGTGCAGGTGTCAGAAATGGGACCTCTCATTACAGAGGACTAATAGGCCTCTCATAAGGATAAGGAACAATAACTCCTCTCTCTACCAGACCTGTCTGGCAGCTGCTACTCCACACACCCACTTTCTGTCTGAGCTGAGCTCATCATTACAACTTTGGAGAGGAGTATCTCTATCTGGGCATGTGTGTCTACTGGGTCCAGTCCACTATATAGATCATTCTCTATTTCCTATCTGGGCATGTGTGTCTACTGGGTCCAGTCCACTATATAGATCACTCTCTATTTCCTATCTGGGCATGTGTGTCTACTGGGTCCAGTCCACTATATAGATCACTCTCTATTTCCTATCTGGGCATGTGTGTCTACTGGGTCCAGTCCACTATATAGATCACTCTTTATTTCCTATCTGGGTTTGTGTGTCTACTGGGTCCAGTCCACTATATAGAGAGCTCTCTATTTCCTATCTGGGCATGTGTGTCTACTGGGTCCAGTCCACTAATAGATAGCTCTCTATTTCCTATCTGGGCATGTGTGTCTACTGGGTCCAGTCCACTATATAGATCACTCTCTTATTCCTATCTGGGCATGTGTGTCTACTGGGTCCAGTCCACTATATAGATCACTCTTTATTTCCTATCTGGGTTTGTGTGTCTACTGGGTCCAGTCCACTATATAGAGAGCTCTCTATTTCCTATCTGGGCATGTGTGTCTACTGGGTCCAGTCCACTATATAGATAGCTCTCTATTTCCTATCTGGGCATGTGTGTCTACTGGGTCCAGTCCACTATATAGATCACTCTCTATTTCCTATCTGGGCATGTGTGTTACTGGGTCAGTCCACTATATAGATCACTCTTTATTCCTATCTGGGTTTGTGTGTCTACTGGGTCCAGTCCACTATATAGATAGCTCTCTATTTCCTATCTGGGCATGTGTGTCTACTGGGTCCAGTCCACTATATAGATCACTCTCTATTTCCTATCTGGGCATGTGTGTCTACTGGGTCCAGTCCACTATATAGAGAGCTCTCTATTTCCTATCTGGGCATGTGTGTCTACTGGGTCCAGTCCACTATATAGAGAGCTCTCTATTTCCTTTGTCCTCCTCTTATTTTCTTGATATATGTTTTGTTAAACTATGTAAAGACAATGTTTATGCTTCATTATCCATGAGTATTTCTAAGATAAAGAATAACAGCTTGGAACTGTATAATGACTTGCATCCTCTTTTCATAATGTACAGGGCACATACAGTAAATGAACCATGAAGAATCATGAAGACATTGCCATTCCAGTTTATCTGAGTGAAACGTCATGGAAAGCAGAGATGACTGTACTTATATGATCAATTAGAACCTGTTGAATAGCATGACTGCAGCCTCGTCAACAACTAGTTACAATGACAATTGATACTGAGTGCAGCAGGTCTGAATAGACAACAATGGTTACATCTTGTGAAATGATGTGATTGCTACAATATCATGTTATCAATATCATGTTTCTCCCTGTTCATCACCTCACGTCAAAGTCAAGTGAAATAGAATGTATCTACATGAAATCAGAACAAACATGTTTTATTGGAATTTCAGAGTGGAAACATTTAGAAGAGGAAGCTGCAGGTCATATTTAATCTAATCTCTACAGTTGGATAAAAATGATATTTACTTTATTCAATTATAGTTGGTAGGAGTCGTGTGGCATGCAAAGCAGTCTGTGACCAACCTTGACGCTAGGTGTGTGTGTGCACAAGAAAGACTGCCCTATGCAGAGGGCTCTGACCCCAACAGCAGGGCTGGGGTCAATTCGAATTGAAGGCAGTCAATTCAGGAAGTAAACTTCCTGTTGGAAAGAACTGCCTCTATTTTCAATTACTTCTGAATAAACTGAAGAGTAGAAGCTATTTATTTCAAAAGTTACAATTTATTTTATACAAATGTTTAAATCACTTCCTAAATTGACTGCCTTCAATACGAATTGAAGCCCTTCCCCACAGTACCTCTCATTCCAACAACTATCAATAAGCACAATCTACTATTTCTCAGCAATGCCTTAACACAGCATCTCCTCACAGTGACACTACAGATGACTGTAAAGGTTTGAACTTCATGGTGGCGAGCCCTGTCCAATCCTTCACGGGTGGGATTCATTTAGGATTAACCTAAGTGTAAATCCTTCCTTCCTAAGTGTACAGGGCCCTCTTAAACCTCACTGATATCGTCAAGACTGTATCCTCTTAATCTTCCAATCTCTGCTCCCTTCAATCTAATACGTCCCAACATATCTAAGAAAGATTAGTTATCCTTTTGGTTCAGATGTAAGACGTGTCAAAAGAGATTCTTTGAAATGGGATCATTTGGAAATGTGTGCTGCTGACATGTATCGTGAAAAGTACTATTCATACTGATAACTGTAAGGCATAAGCAGAATAGTACATTAGTGAGGTAAGAAGGCAAGCCAGTCTTTATAAGTGACATATTCTAGTTTTGGCACAGGGACATTTTACCTTTGGAATGACAATTATTCAGGTGCTCTTTTGTTCACATTTATGAAATAGGACTGGGTTTGTTCAATTTGGATATTAATGTAATCATAACAGCTGCCAAACACGTACTTTAATCACACACACACACACACACACACACACACACACACACATAAACAAACAAAAGCACGTAAGCACACCCACACCCAACTCTCCTGTCCTGTCTCTGTCAGTGGGGAGAATGTCACACCATTGGGATCCTGGGACCGTGCCTTTATCTAGTGTGTGTGTGTGTGTGTGTGTGGGTGTATGTGTTGTGTATGTCTGTCAGTCAGTTTGTCTGTCCGAGTGGCTTCCTGTCTCTGTTATATTCTACTCACACAGTCTGAGGACGCGGGTGGGGGCCTATTGCACAGTGCAGGGTGTCAAACCTAATGTCTGACTCAAATGTCACTCATTTTTTAAATGACCAGCCTCAACAACTAACACAATACTTCTTTCTACTTGTGCCATTCACCACACAGGGTAAAATATAATTGAATGTGGAGATTTACAGAGGCTGTTTGACAGTGGGGGAGTATGTCGTTCGACTCTAATGGCACCCTATTCCCTATACAGTGCACTACTTTTGACCAAGGCCCATAGGACTCTGTAGGGAATAGGGTGCCATTTGGGATACAGTCTTGAGAGTTTATGGAAGTGTTGTGGACGATTCACATTAATGAAACGCTGTGCAAAGACTTGCATGCAGAATGACAAATAGAACAGAACCAGATTGAACAAAACAAAAAGTAAACAATCAGCATCTTGAAACGGCTTAAATTACATTTAATACATTTACTGGAAAACACACACATAAATTGACACCGGGAGGCAGAGAAGAGTGAATACAATATCTCTGATTGCTATTGCTGGCATGAGCAATGACAGCATGCCGCAGATTGGATGGGAAGATTGAATTTCATGTTCTTTCAAATGGAATTTGAAACGTGAGATTTGTCTTGTGGTACTGCACGGACTACCCGCTCCCTGTCTAACCCCCCTCTCAATAAGAGACTGGAGCAATCTGTTAACTAATGTATACAACTGCACCAGCCAGCGCCTCATTCTCTCAACTCTGTCCACTGTAGACAAATCTATCCCTTTCTCTTATTTTCCTCAGGAGTCTTCTCCTGATTAATATCAATGTTTGCTACTGACACGCTAGTGTGTGTGTGTGTGTGTGTGTGTGTGTGTGTGTGTGTGTGTGTGTGTGTGTGTGTGTGTGTGTGCGCCTGCGTGCGTATGTATGTGTGTCCATGCATGTGAAAGATGAAGAGAGTGATAATGAGCAAGAGCGAGAGAATAGAGAGAGGGGTGTGTTAATGAGTGTGAGATGTGCTGAGGTCGCTCCCTCTCTCTGACTCTCCCCCCCTTCTCTCTCTCTCTGTCCCCCCCTCTCTGTGTTTGTTCTGTAATAGTGTGTTGCCTGCTTGCCGCAGCGTACTGCCACCTCAGGTGGGTGATTAGGACTAATTATATAATTACACTAAATGTGATAATAAACAGCACAGAGGGAATCAGTTTCATCATCACCAGCCTATTAGGGCACACAACATAGCAAACACCTCCAACACACACCAACGCGTGTAGACTCACACACACAATCACATAGACTACACCGACGCGTGCACAAATGTACACGCTCATGATTCACCCAATACCAAAAGTACAGGAACACACACACATGCCCTCCAAGCGCACCTGTTAGTAAAAAGCGATTTGCTCCCTGACACACAGTAACGGCCAATAAAACAAGTGCTGACTCGCTTCCAAAGCCAGCCGAGGGGAGCGGAGGGACAAATGAACACAAACTCTCTGTAAAAGCCTGCTCCTCTGAGGATTCTCCCAGATGTTTAACCAAACGCTCCATCCTAGCTGATTGTGAAAACACTATCTCATCACACACATGCTCAGTCCACTCAGAGAGGAGAGAATTGTTTATCTCATGTCTAGATCCTGGGTAAGGGAACAGGGAAGTGTCCATAGTAGCACTATTTCAAACGACTTGAAGTGGCCCTCCCTCAGGCCTCTTCAGGGAAGTGTGTGTGAGTGGCTATGAGTGACCTCCAGCAGAATAAGGGAAGGCTCGGAGTGTTTTGGTTAGACGGGACCACAGAGAGGAAGGGTACTGTGGGGATGGGTTGTGGGAGCTACAGTATGTGGGTGATCATTAAAAAACAATGATCCCTAGGTGTAGAGGGATGGGGAGAGACTCACAGTGGAGAGAGACTCACAGTGGGGAGAGACTCACAGTGGAGAGAGACTCACAGTGGGGAGAGACTCACAGTGGAGAGAGACTCACAGTGGGGAGAGACTCACAGTGGGGAGAGACTCACAGTGGAGAG